>NW_024372370.1:3786883-3789383 GCF_014805655.1 Passer montanus | reverse complement strand
AACAGGTAGAGAGAGTACTCCAAAACACATATGAAACACTTCATGTTGGTGGGGGAGACGGGCTGGGCTTTCTTTTAAATGAGAATACTCTTCTGTCAAAGCAAAGCTCTGTTTCAGTTCAGCTAAATAATAAATAGATAATTATGACTCAGACAAAAAAGTCTGATTTAACCTTAGATAATATTGCGGTCCTTGAGCAGTCTCGCAATATTTTTATTCCCTTTGAAAGGCATTCCTTTTTTTTTTTTTTTTTTTTTTTTTTTTCAGGTTAAAACTGAATCGACCGTGGGCGAAGTAACTAACAGAGTTTTCCATCCGAGAGCTAACATTTCCACAGAGATATACAAATTTACAGTCTGAGGGTGAGACTTAATTAGTGGAGGGGAGGGGGGAGACACACGGGGTCCGAGTCACGCGTCTTTATCCTATGGAAACCGTGACCCGCGCTTCTCAGCATCCCGTAGCAGCGGAGGGCAGCATCCCACACCGCCGACATCCGCCTTTGCGTGGATCCCACGAGGGGCTACGAACCAAGGACAGAGCCACCCTGTCCCTTCCCGGGGCCGCACCTGGCACTGCCGTGCCGAGCCGGGGCCTCACTACCCCCCAGCCACCCCTGTCTCTCCTCTCGGCGGCGGGATGCTACAGCGGGACTGTTCTGAGCGAGCACCGCGCGGGGCGCGCAGAGCCAGGGAGGGGAAAGCCGGAGCCGGCGGACGGGAGTTACACCCGTGTCTGTCCCGAACACGCACTTTGAGGGGCAGGACGGATAGGTTATTTTCTTTTTTTTTTCTTCTTTTTTTTTCTCCTTTTCTTTCCACTTTTTTTTTCTCTTCTGTTTCAGCTGGGCTATCTGCACAGACCGCATGCAACACACACAAGCTCTACCCAGGGCAGCGGGCAGAGGACGCGCAACAGGTCGGCCACCGCCCCGGCGCTCCCCCATCGCCTGCCCCGGTCACCCTCCGCGGTCCCGGCGGTGGCTCGCCCCGCTCCCGGTCCGCACGTATGCGCCGGCAGCCATCCAGACGGGCACCGGAGCTCTGCGCGGGCATCCTCCGGCCGCGGGTCATAGGGCTGCGGCGTAGGCTGCGGGATAAGGGTCCAGCTGGGGCTTGCCCATGCCCGGCAGGAGGATGTAAGCCAGCGGCGGCTGCAGCCCCGGGCCGGGCCAGGCGCTGCAGTTGCAGGGGATCATGTAGCCCGGGTTACCGGGCGACGGGTGCGAGTGCGTGTGCCCCCCGGCGGCGGCGGCGGCGGCGGCGGCAGCGGCGGCGGCCCCATGGAAGGCGCCCGCCCCGCCGGCGCCGGGGTAGCCCAGCGAGGAGGCGTAGGGCAACCCGGAGCCCGAGGAAGAGGAGGAGGATGAGATCTCGGCCATTTTGGAGCCCAGGTCCAGCAGAGAGTAGGGGCTGCTGGCGGCGGCCGCGGCGGCGGCGGCGGCAGCGGCGGCGGCCGACTGGGGGAAGAAGACGCGAGCGGCAGCAGCGGCGGCGGCGGCTGCCGCCTTCTCGGGGTTGGCCAGGAGCGACTCGGGCACCAGCCCGCCGGCCGCGCCGGCATGCAGCCCGCCCGCCTTCAGCCCGTGCGGGTGCTCGTGGTCCGCCACGCCGCCCAGCCCGTAGGGCACGGGGAAGGCGAACTTGTCCTTCTTGAGCAGCGTCTTGGGCTTCCGCCGCGGCCGGTACTTGTAGTCAGGGTGCTCCTTCATGTGCATGGCCCGCAGCCGCTTGGCCTCGTCGATGAAGGGCCGCTTCTCCGACTCGGTCAGCAGCTTCCACTCGGCCCCCAGGCGCTTGCTGATCTCCGAGTTGTGCATCTTGGGGTTCTCCTGGGCCATCTTTCGTCGCTGCGCCCGCGACCACACCATGAAGGCGTTCATCGGTCTCTTGACGTGATCCACCGGCTTGGACATGGTGTCCCCCCGCCGCCCCGGCGAGCAGCCGCCCGCCCCGCACTGGCGGCCGCCTCCTCCGGGGATGTCTCCCGCCTCCTCCTCCTCCTCGCCCCCACCGCGGTCCGCTCCTCCAAAAGCAATCTCGGCGGGTGCCCAGGCGCGGCGGCACCGACTCCCGCGGGTGCGGGGCGGCGGCACCCGGTGGCCCCGCTCCGGGCGCGGGGCGCTGCCGAGCGGCGGCGGCGCCTCCCCGTCAGGGCGCTGCGGCGGGCGGCTCGGGCGGGACGGCCTCCGTTCCCCGCCTGGGCCTCGGAGCTCCTCTCCGCACCGCCGATCTCCGGTCCACGGCTCTTCCTCGGAACACCCCGCAGGCTACAGCGGCCGGAGTCCAGACGGGACCGCAGAGAAGTCTCGACGGCGAGGGCAGGATCCGGCGGCAGGCGAGCGGCGTGAGGGTCCTCGCTTCGCTGCGGACGCGATGCTGCTCGGCAGTCTCCGGCGCGGCGGCAAGCCCTGGACGGGGCGGCGGTCAGAGCCCGCCCGGTGCCATCGCCGCCCGCGGAGCTCGGAGGGCAGCCCGCCGCGGCGCGCTGCGGGGCCGGG